>NC_048580.1:12767593-12792593 GCF_013265735.2 Oncorhynchus mykiss | reverse complement strand
TGCTGGAACGGAAAATGACAGTCTGCAGTAGTCTTTAAGAAGGAGTAGGCTGTCCTTGTAAATAATATTTTTTTCTTAACTGACTTGCCAAGTTAAATAAAGGTTACACTAAGAGCATAACATTTCTGCAACCTAATTTTCAAATTATTGTCTAACCAATACCCAAATGGAGATTAGGTGAAATATAAACATCCACATTTGAATGTCCTTTTTTCTTGTTATTCTATTTTATTAACGAAAGCATAAAGATGTTGATGAAGAAATACTGTACTGTTGTTTTGAGTTAGAAATGTAACACATCCGAGTACTTAAGCATCAGATACATTGCAAATTGAGGGATTTTCACAACAGTAGCCGGATTATAAAAAAGTATATTGTCCTGCTAATAGGAAACATGTGCATGAAGGGCTACACCTCCTACAGTTGTGACGTCATCACTGTTATTCTACAATGTAGAAAATAGTAAAAATATAGAAAATCCTTGAATGAGTAGGTGTGTCCAAACTTTCGACTGGTACTTGCTTAAATTAGATTAATATTATCGTGTTTCTATTCCATGAAAAACCCTCTGGGTTTCAGTTAGGATGGAACGGAAAATATGGCGCTGTACAACGTGATGTCTGGCAGTACAGTACTGGGCTATTTGGCTAAAGAATCCCTGTGTCGTGCTTGTCTCAGAGTAGAGTGAAACAGTGCTAAAATAGATGTAGGCTTTTGCTTCTAACTTCATTATGCTCTTTAAATAAATAAGACCTACACCATTTTTAACAGTATATCTAAAAATATTTTTTCAAATGATGTGACTTCCCGCCAATAATTACATTTAGAGGACTGGAGGACTCTATATTAACATCTAAGGGGCTTTTATATAATTGTAAATTAATTAATAATTGCTTTGTTTAAAAAGTAACATTTTGGAGAGATTTCGTTTTCATTTAACCTAGAGTGAGCGAGAAAAATACCATTCTTGAACATGGTGTGAGACATTCTCACTCATTTGTAAATAAAGCAAGTCATTTAGAATGATTTACTTCTGGAGAAACCTAACTTGATTATTTAGCAGACATCACTTGCTTATATTCAGTTAACACATGTCTTAAGAATATCATGGAATATTTGAACAATATTCGTTTCTCCATGCTTGTCTCAGAGCCGCGCGAAACGGTGCTGAAATAGACGGCCACAGCAGGAAGGCTATGTATTCTGTGCCCACTCATGGTATCTCTCTTCGGTTACACATCCTTGGAATAGCAGAACAGCATAAAGGTCCAGCTGGCCCTTGCTGTGCCTGGTGAGCAGTTGGTCAAGTTCTGTTGTCAGAAAAGGAATGGAAATGTCAGGGTGAAACGAAATCCTGACTCTGCCTGTTGGAGGTGGAGTTCCAGAGCTCACAGGTGTGCCTGGCTTGGATTGTGACTCCATTTCGTCCCTCGCACCTTTCAACGCATGAGTGAGTCAATGACTATTCAAGCCATTGACTCACGGATGAATGAAGATGATGTACGATCGGCAAAGGCAACCTGCGGGCATCACGGTTCGGTAAGAAATGTTTTATATATATATATATATATTTGTAAAACAAAATATCATTAGAGTACTTAAGCATCGAATACATTGCAAGTTTTTTACATTGCAAGAATTTCACAACAGTAGCCGGGCTATAAAAAGTCTATTGTCTTGCTAATTGAAATAACTTGCATGATGGGCTACATTCTTTATAATAACCACAATGTCACACATAATTTGTATCTACCTTTCCAATTACTTTTAGAGTTTGGGAATTACAAATATGCGCTTTCTTTTTAGTTACAATGTTTTCGTTTGAACGTGCAGACTTCTTTCTTTAAATTATTGTTTCATGTAGGATGCTACATGTTTGACCAGTTGCAATTGTAAGTAGGCCTAATAAAAAAATCCTACTTCTATTTGGCTGTTAAACCTCATAACTTAACTGGCTGAGGTAGGCTATTTTATATAGGGCTAGGCTCCAAAGAAAATAGACTCCAATTAAGCCCACTTGTTGTTCGTAAAGTAAAATTCAAAATTCAAAAGGCACTTGCGCATCTGAGCAAACTTTTTTGCGGGTGCATGGCAACAGCCGGATAAGATGAGGAAAAAGAAGAAAAAAAGACTTGTGAGGCGTCTGTTTCTCAAACTAGACTCTCTAATGTACTTGTCCTCTTGCTCTGCAGTGGGGCCTCCCACTCCTCTTTCTATTCTGGTTAGAGAGGTGTGCCGCTGTATGACGCAACTTTTAAAGGAGGAACCACTGTACTTGTCCTCTTGCTCAGTTGTGCACCAGGGCCTCCCACTCTGGTGAGAGACAGTTTGCGCTGTTCTGTGAAGGGAGTAGTACAAGGCTTTGTACCAGATCTTCAGTTTCTTGGCAATTTCTCACATGGAATAGCCTTCATTTCTCAGAACAAGAATAGACTGACGAGTTTCAGAAGAAAGTTATTTGTTTCTAGGCATTTTGAGCCTGTAATCGAACCCACAAATGCTGATGCTCCAGATCCTCAACTAGTCTAAAGATGGCCAGTTTTATTGCTTCTTTAATCAGAACAACAGTTTTCGGCTGTGTTAACATAATTGCAAAAGGGTTTTCTAATGATCAATTAGCCTTTTAAGATGATAAACTTGGATTAGTTAACACAGCATGCCATTGGAACACAGGAGTGACGGTTACTGGTAATGGGCCTCTGTACACCTACGTAGACATTCCATTAAAAAAAACAGCCATTTCCAGTTACAATAGTCATTTACAACATTAACAATGTCTACACTGTATGTCTGATCAATTTGGTGTTATTTTAATGGACAAAAAATTTGCTTTTCTTTCAAAAACAAGGAAATGTCTTAGTGACCCCAAACTTTTGAACGGTAGTGTATATATGTCGTTGTATGTATGTATGTATGTGTGTATGTATATATACCCCGAGCTGACAAGGTCAAATCTGTTGTATATATACACATATACATACATACATACATACATACATACACACACACACACACACATATACATACATACATACATACATACATAAATACATACATACATACATACATACATACACACACACACACACACATATATACATACATACATATTTGTACAGTGTGCATAGGATATGGGTACTGAGGAGGAGGTATAGAGGACTTACCATCTGTGTCTTGAGACAGGCAACAAGTAGCTAACAGCAGAAGTCCTTTCCCTAACCATTTGAAGTGCCATGACCTCTTCTGCATTTTTGTCAATCGTTACTGCGTGCCTACCTGGAGGGCGAGAGAGAGAGAGAGAGAGAGAGAGAGAGAGAGAAATAAAGAAAGAAAGAAAGATAAGGAAAATTACTTTTCTGTCGTGTATGTCATAATAAGTGCAGGTTTTGTCCTGCCATCCTGACTTGAACAGGAAAAACTCCTCTTGGCCCTATCCACTAGGTCTAATTAGTTTCATAGCCAGGTCATAATAGCTGAAATCTTTACATCCACATGTTAACATGAACACCGACAACACAGAACAAACAAACTATGCCACGGTATCTTTGACATGGTATCATTGACATGGTATCATTGACATGGTATCTTTGACATGGTATCTTTGACATGGTATCTTTGACATGGTATCTTCCCTGTCATGGTATCTTGGCATGGTATCTTGTTAACATATTAACTCTTTCTCTACATTGTCCACTATTCCATCTCCAGAATCCCGAAAACCTAACCCTCACAGGAGAATTGCAGGTATTCGGAAAGGAATCTGAGTCAGTCCATTTCAAAGGACATATCCTACCCAATTTTAACTTAGTGAAAGTATTTTTTCGAAGGGCTACGGGGGTCTTCTATCAAATGCAGGTTCTCTCATGTAATACCACCAGGGAGGAACTACATTCAACTATTCCCTTTGATGTAGCCAGTGTAGTTTATAGTGTTTTCCACCTGAGAGATATTACAGTAACGCTCCACAATAAAGTATAGCTTTGATGTTCCCTTCGTGTCTTCATTGGTAACTAATTATATGAAAATCGGTCTCTTCCATGTATCCCTTCACTACTGATAATATACCCCCAAAAATGTTTTGGGAAAATGTATTGAAAGAGGATTGTAAGAGGATAGTGCTAGGGTAAAAATGCATGCAATCGCTAAGATATGCAGGTACTGTGAATTCATGACTGTGTGGATCTCACAGACGGTGCAGAATGCAATGTTTTGCGTCATACTTGGGGCGGCAGGAAGCTTAGTGGTTAGAGCATTGGGCCAGTAACCGAAAGGTTGCTGGATCGAGTCCCCGAGCTGACAAGGTCAAATCTGTTGTTCTCCCCCTGAATGAGGCAGTTAACCCACTGTTCCCTGGTAGGCTGTCATTGCAAATAAGAATTTGTTCTTAACTGACTTGCCTAGTTAAATTAATAAAAGCAATTTCGCTCAAGCTAAAATATAAAACCAATGGAGAAATGCAATGGGTTGAAATTATGTTTCAATAGTACATACATTGGTAGAAGGCTTTAGTCCTGAGCAAAGGAAAAATACCACACAGACAGAGACATATCGTGACGTAGGCTATCAAGCTACCCGATTCCTTATAACATCAAGCCCTTCTCTTTCTGAACTGATTCGAGTTGCAAGTGTTATTGTCACGTATACAGCAGATTTAAACAGTACAGTGAAATGCTTAACTTGCGAGCTCTTTCCGAACAATGTGTAACCGATGTGAAATGGCTAACTAGTTAGCGGTGGTGCGTGCTAATAGCGTTTCAATTGGTGACGTCACTCGCTTTGAGACCTTGAAGTAGTGGTTCCCCTTGCTCTGCAAGGGCTGCGGCTTTTGTGGAGCGATGGGTAACGATGCTTCGACGGTGACTGTTGATGTGTGCAGAGGATCCCTGGTTCGAGCCCAGGTTGGGGCGAGGAGAGGGACGGAAGCTATACTGTTACATTGATGCTGTTGACCCGGATCACTGGTTGATGCGGAAAAGGAGGAGGTCAAAAGGGGGGTGAGTGTAACGGATGTGAAATGGCTAGCTAGTTAGCGGTGGTGCGCACTAAATAGCGTTTCAATCGGTGACGTCACTTGCTCTGAGACCTTGAAGTAGTGGTTTCCCTTGCTCCACAAGGGCCGCGGCCGTGGAGCGATGGGTAACGATGCTTCGAGGGTGACCGTTGATGTGTGCAGAGCGTCCCTGGTTCGTGCCCAGGTCAGGGTGAGGGGACAGATGTAGTCTATACTGTTACAAATGCACATTGCTACACAGTCATGTACAGGGGCGCAACTTTGGTTTAAGTAGTGGGGGGGATTATTTTTTATTTAAAACAATTATCCAGTCAGATAAGCACTCCAAACAGTCTGCCCGACGGCTTGGAGGCGTCTGCATGGTTTTGTATCACAATCCAATGATAAAACTGGGGGAGGGCACGAAAATGCAATTTCAGAATGTGGGGGACATGCCCCCTCCATCCCCAGTGAAAGTTGCGCCCCTGGTCATGTAAGTAGACTGATAATTATTGTCTTTGCTCCTCTCAACCAAGAGCTTCTTTGGAGAGAAAATGTAATTTCATACACTCCATTGTCAGAACAGATGCATATCTTTCCCCAATTGTAGTTCTGTTCCCAGATGAAACCAGAGAGACCTCTGACAACCAAGACTCAAAAGCAAAATTAACACTGGGGTTTCAAAGCTTTAATGCCAAAATATGTCTGGTTTTCTCATGGAGCAGAGCTTTTGAGCATTTAATCCACCCAGGTAATTGACTGTAGAGACATTTTAAAAACATACATCCACACACACCAAACAAGAGCACACACGCCCACACACGCATGCACGCATGTATGCCCACACACGCACACACACACGCACGAACATCCACACGGTAAACATCTTCCCCAGTATTGATATAGGTCTCAATAAGCTAATGGACCAAGACAGAGCCCTTCACTTCAGCTTTAATCCCTTAGAGTAACAGAGACAACACCTGCCTTCCTGTGCCATTGGCTCAACCTCCCAGCAGCACAATCTCACAAAAAGGCTCCACATCTACTTTGACAACAACTATCTTTTATTAATATTCTTTGAGAGGGAAAGCTAATATATTTTCGGAGAAAGAAATGATTTCCAATATTTTGTAAAGTGGAAAAAGTTGGCATAAGAAGAGAAAAACTACAATATGTTTTCTCTGAAAGGTTTTCTTGAATAGGCTGTTGGTTCTTCCTGTAATCTAATGTCTATGAAATGGAGGAGACTGGAAAGTAACATGGTACTTTGGAAGCCATAAATGTGTATTGTCTGAGAAGCAGGCAAAGGGCAGCTAGGTAATGGACCACATTTAACTTGTTAACACTGTTAATCCAGTTCTGTCACCGGTGTTTCACTAACTCTGTGAGGAGAAACACCATTAGCCAGGCGAGCTATCTAAACGGGAAACTATTCATTGGGAATAATGAGGCGGAAAGGGAATGTGATGTTTTCGGAACTGACAATAACACCGAAAGGAAGGATTACTCTTACCGGTAATTAGTAGATCAGTAAAAAAAAAACTGCCATCTTTACTTAACTTTTCACTAGAAACTTGATAAACCTTTACAACATATTAATCCGTCCAATAGCGCTCTACTGTCTTGGAAAAGAAAATACCTTGCCCAAAAAAAAGTTACATCTCTTTAATGTATTCTTCATTGGACATTGTGTAATGGTCTTTCCCAGAGAGCTTTAATATATATTAGGCTGGTGAAATTTAGCCCTCATTATCCACAGTGAAAGGTAATCAGGCAGGACTGGGTTGTAGTGGAGCAGGAGCCAGAGGAGAGTAATGATGGCACTGATGCCCATCAACACTAACACCGGAGCACCTTGATTTTCTCATGCAAGAGAGCCTCCCTGAAACATCTCTGAAATATCTACAACCCTCAGAAATATCTGTATCAAGATGATAGTTCTAACATTTACATTGTTTGCAAACTAAATATTTGGGCATTCCGATTTGATGTCACAGTTGAACTGAACTCATGAGACATCTATAGTATAAGTTCAATTGTTTATGAATCAATGGGTAAATATCATTCATTTAAAAGTCTAACAATGGATGTAGCAACTGCAGATTGCCCCCCTACAAGCTCTACTAAAGCTACTGAAGCCTACACGATAAACAAGATGAATTGAAGAATGCAAAATTAAGGCAAATAACGAGAGGAATCAAAAGACTAATAATTGGTTAGATTTGGTATATTTGTGAGTGTTTTTCCGCTCATTAAAAAGAATCTGTGAATGACTCATGTTCAGAGATTAATGACCTAAATCAGGGGAACAAATTAATATAATTATATAATTAATATAATATAAATTAATATAATTATGTGCTTTATCATCCAGATTGCCACAAATGAATGCTCCTGACTAGAGTGTTTTTTGTGTTAATCGTAATGAAACAAAACTATGACACAATGGATGTTGAGCATAATGTCCTCGACACTGTGCTTTAGCTATTTATAATACAACACCGGTAAGTGAACTAAAGTATGTCAATGGACATCATTATACTTCATAATGTGGCACTGCAGAGGGCTGCAGCACGAAAGATTGCAAGCCTAAAGGTATCGCAGTATTATTCAGCACCATGGACAGCAGCCCCAATAACGCCAGTACTGTTCAGCTCCATGGACAGCACTAGCATCCTCAATAGTGTACAAAACATTAGGAACACCTGCTCTTTCAATGACATAGACTGACCAGGTGAATCCAGGTGAAAGCTATGATCCCTTATTGATGTCACCTGTTAAATCCACTTCAAATCGGTGTAGATGAAGGGGAGGTGACAGATTAAAGAAGGATTTTAAAGCCTTGAGACAATTGAGACATGGAATGTGTATGTGCCATTCAGAGGGTGAATGGGAAAGACAAAAGACTTCAGTGCCTTTAAATGTGGTACCACCTTTGGTAGTAGGTGCCAGGCCCACTGGTTTGTGTGAAGAACTGCAACACTGCTGGGTTTTTCATGCTCAACAGTTTCCTGTGTGTATCAAGAATGGTCCACCACCCAAAGGACATCCAGCCAACTTGACACAACTGTGGGAAGCATTGGAGTCAACATGGGCCAGCAACCCTGTGGAACGCTTTCGACACCTTTTAGTCCATGCCCCAATGAATTGAGGCTGTCCTGAGGGCAAAAGGGGTACAACTCA
The DNA here is from genome assembly GCF_013265735.2 of Oncorhynchus mykiss. NCBI lineage: Eukaryota > Metazoa > Chordata > Actinopteri > Salmoniformes > Salmonidae > Oncorhynchus > Oncorhynchus mykiss. The sequence continues at coordinate 12,784,420 of NC_048580.1, read as the reverse complement.
ATATTATGAAAGTGTTCCTATTGTTTTGTATACTCAGTGTTGATCCAGTAATATCAGTAGCCCCAATAGCACCAGCCTATTCAGCACCATGGACAGCAGCCACAAAAGCAACAGTACTGTTCAGCACCATGGACAGCACCCATCACTACATTTTCAGTACCATGGGCATGAGTCAGCTGGACAAACAAAGGCTGTTTGGTAGCTTGAGCACTTTAAAAACAAATATTTTGATTTATAAGTGTCCAACTTGCATACTTTTTCTGATATGAGCAGAGGAATGCAGAGAAATAACATTATTTGAGCCAGCAATTGTATAAAATAACTTTCACAGCTGACTGCCTCAAGGGCTCTAAATAATAAACTCAAAGCCAAACTCATCATTCTCAAATGTAGAGGAGACAAAGGCGAAAGCGTTGACTGAGTTTTCAAGCACTTTAATCCAAAACACAGACCCTGATTCGCATACTCTTTTTGAAGGTCTAACATGCATAGCAGAAGCCAAACCTCTCCGTCAGTGTTCCGTTTTTCTGTCCTCTGGATGGAAGTGAACTGATTCTATGCAGGTTTGGGGAGAATGGACCGGACAGACGCAGCAAACTGAATTTGTTTCAAATGACAAGCTTATTCAATGAATCCCTCTTTCGTTATTTTCTCCCTGTTCTGTTCACTGCTGCTGGCTACAGATTGGTCTAGGTGGCAATGATGGATGGTTGGAACAAACATTTCTGGACAGCTAATTAAAGAAATCTAATTCGATAAGGGGGCTCCAGACTTAAAGAGCATTAAATGCAGTGCCTGAACGCAGGCTGAATCCAATTACCCATTGTCTTTAATGAGAGGGAGAAAGCTTAACAAGCTATTGGCACCCAGACTGATTATTTGGAGCATGATCCAAAAATGTTTTGGTCTCCTTTGATGAGCAACATTGAAAGACATTTAGAAATATAGTAATTATGTCTAAATGTAAAAATGGACACAGCCAAGTACTCAACTGCTCTACAATTCCCTCTCTCTACTACTGGATACAAACAGACAAGACAACTGAATGAGAGCAAGACACGCCTCTTGTAGACATAGTGGAAATGCAATTCAGTGAGTATCCAGTAAAGGTTCAATGCTAGAAGCAGCTTGTTGACCCTAACCAGGAAGGGTCCTGACTTCTGACTCAGTGAGATCAGTGATGAGCCCACGGCAATGTGTACGCAGCCGAAATGGTAAACACGATGACCTGGCTAAACATCAGCATTGACTTTGATGTTTGCATCCTCATCTTACACTTGGAGAAGGTTACTATTGCGTCCAGCCCAGAGGTTATGTTTATTAAGCAACGGGATGAACTCTTGTAGCTTAGCATATGGGCCATTGATTTAACATCAATTGATGAGATCTAGTTCTGGGCTGCATTTGACTTGTGTGTGGAGGCTGACAAATTGCAGTATGTTTTTAAGACACTTTTAGATATTGAATTAACATTCCGCATACAGCATTATGTCATCAGGTGTCAGAGAAAGGAAGGCTTGTATTATGTCATCAGGTGTCAGAAAAGGAAGGCTTGTCATCAGGTGTCAGAGAAAGGAAGGCTTGTATTATGTTATTAGGTGTCAGAGAAAGGAAGGCTTGTAATTATGTCATCAGGTGTCAGAGAAAGGAAGGCTTGTAATTATGTCATCAGGTGTCAGAGAAAGGAAGGCTTGTATTATGTCATCAGGTGTCAGAGAAAGGAAGGCTTGTTATCGGGTGTCAGAGAAAGGAAAACTTGTATTATGTCATCAGGTGTCAGAGAAAGAAAGGCTTGTATTATGTCATCAGGTGTCAGAGAAAGGAAGGCTTGTATTATGTCATCAGGTGTCAGAGAAAGGAAGGCTTGTATTATGTTATCAGGTGTCAGAGAAAGGAAGGCTTGTATTATGTTATCAGGTGTCAGAGAAAGGAAGGCTTGTATTATGTTATCAGGTGTCAGAGAAAGGAAGGCTTGTCATCAGGTGTCAGAGAAGGAAGGCTTGTATTATGTCCTTCAGGTGTCAGAGAAAGGAAGGCTTGTATTACGTCATCAGGTGTCAGACAAAGGAAGGCTTGTATTATGTCATCAGGTGTCAGACAAAGGAAGGCTTGTATTACGTCATCAGGTGTCAGACAAAGGAAGGCTTGTATTACGTCATCAGGTGTCAGACAAAGGAAGGCTTGTATTACGTCATCAGGTGTCAGAGAAAGGAAGGCTTGTATTATGTCATCAGGTGTCAGAGAAGGAAGGCTTGTATTATGTCATCAGGTGTCAGACAAAGGAAGGCTTGTATTACGTCATCAGGTGTCAGAGAAAGGAAGGCTTGTATTACGTCATCAGGCGTCAGAGAAGGAAGGCTTGTATTATGTCATCAGGTGTCAGACAAAGGAAGGCTTATATTATGTCATCAGGTGTCAGACAAAGGAAGGCTTGTATTACGTCATCAGGTGTCAGAGAAGGAAGGCTTCTATTATGTATGCAGTAGCTGTAGTGTGTTATGCAAATGATGCATATGCATGCAACACCCTTGATAATTAAACCGAGGTAGGCTACCCCTCTTTTTCACAGATCAGTTTGGGACATTGGGGATTAAATTCTGGTTCAGGGATCTTTGGGACATCCCTACCCTAAACCTTACAGAACCCTAAGCTTAAACATTTTAAATGTTAACTTCAATGGGAAGGGACATCCCAAGCCTAACAAAGGACACTTTCGTTTGCAGTTAGGCTACTTTCACCTTACATCTACAAAGTCAAGGCAACAGATTGTTGAGAATGTTCACGCTAATTGGATGACCCTTAGGATAATCATGCCAGCATTAAGTACAACGGGATAATGTAACTGTACACTTAAAATGTATTAATATAGTATTGTAAACCTTTAATTCACGTGAGTGTTATTGCAAAGGGTCAGAATTAACGAATTCCATATAGTTTTGTAGGTATGGGATAACGATTTTCACGTTGTGGTGTCATGTCGAGAAATTACGGTTACACGTTTGTATGCGTTCTATAACAAGTAAATACAGTATTCCCGGCAAATAATAACTTGGCCAATATATCCAAAAAAAAGTCGTTCACCCAGGATGACCATTCTATGAAACGGACAAATAGTGACAGACAGTCTGATACACTGACTTTAGTAGGACCCTGCAATAGACTGGCACTTCATTCTGTAAAATCATTAGCATAAAAACATTTCAAACACTCTTTTCTTCTCAAAAATACAAGTAATGGGCAGAAAAAGTCTTACCATTAGCTCTAAAGCCATGTAAATCCTGTCCCGATAGTGCTTCTTAGAGAAAAACGCATCCTGAGGAATCCCTGAACATCAGGAACTCTATCGCCCTCTGTCTGCTTTGCCTTCCCGTTCCCGTTCTAAAGTGGCATTCAGAAACAGAAATCACACGCACTCCTCCTGCGATAAGTGGCAAAGTAGCCAGTGTGGAACTTGCTTGTATCAGAATAGGCTCCGTCTGAATTGATGACTGCTACTACTCGGGCGCCTGAACAGTAGTATCCTTGGGTACTCTATGTATTAACCAGAGCGTCGCTGCTCAGAGAGGAAATGTCCATTGAAGCCGTGAATTCACAACAGCACTACATCGCCGTAATCTAAATAGGACACAGTAAAACTCAGATTCATGTGCCCGCTGCGGATAGGTCAATATGGGCAGACCCAGCCTGGTCTCATCGACTAGAAGCAACATAGTAAACGTAAATCCAGGACACTCGAATTAGTACATAGCCTGGTTCCTCTCTAGGTTTCTTCCTAGGTTTTGGCCTTTCTAGGGAGTTTTTCCTTGCCACCGTGCTTCTACACCTGCATTGCTTGCTGTTTGGGGTTTTAGGCTGGGTTTCTGTACAGCACTTTGAGATATCAGCTGATGTACGAAGGGCTATATAAATACATTTGATTTTGATTTGATTTTAATATGATACTGTGTGTTATGTTTGATATGGTTACATAAAACAGAGGCGGTTGGTCGGGATGGGTGAATGTATAATGCAAACGCTTAACAACCCAAAGGTTGCGAGTTCAAATCTCATCATGGACTACGTTAGCATTTTAGTTAGTTAGCAACTTTTCAACTATTTACTTATTTTGAGCTACTTTTCAACTACTTAGCATGCTAGCTAACCCTTCCCTAGCCTTAACCCTTTAGCTAACCCTTCACATAACCCAAACCTTAAACATTTGAGCTAATCCTTCCCCTAACCCTAATTCCTAAACTTAACCCTAACCGTCATACAAAATGTGTGAGATATCCACAAATGAATACATACCATACGAAAAATAACATATCATACTAAATAGAGTGTGATGGATTTACAAAGAGAAAAATACGAATGGATCTGAGACCAGGCTACAACCAAGCACGAGCTGTGTTCAAATCAAATTGCATTGGTCACTTGCGCCTAATACAACAGGTAGACCTCACAGGTTCACCTCACAGTGAAATGCTTACTTACGAGCCCCAAACCAGCAATGCAGTTAAAAAAAATATGGATAAGAATAAGAAATAAAAGTAACAAGTAATTAAAGAGCAGCAGTAAATTAACAATAGCAAGACTATATACAGGGGTTACCGGTACGGAGTCAATGTGCAGGTTAGTTGAGGTAATATGTACATGTTGGTAGAGTTATTAAAAGTGACAATGCATAGATGAGAAGCAGCAGTGTAAAAGAGGGGGGGGGGGGGGGGGGGAGCAATGCAAATAGTCTGGGTAGCTATTTGATTCGGTGTTCAGGAGTATTATGGCTTGGGGGTAGAAGCTGTTTAGAAGCGTCTTGGACCTAGACTTGGCGCTCCGGTACTGCTTGCTGTGCGGTAGAAGAAAGAACCGTCTATGACTAGGGTGCCTGTGTAACGGATGTGAAACGGCTAGCTTAGTTAGCGTGGGCGCTAAATAGCGTTTCAATCAGTGACGTCACTTGCTCTGAGACCTTGAAGTAGTAGTTCCCCTTGCTCTGCAAGGGCCGCGGCTTTTGTGGCGCGATGGGTAACGATGCTTCGAGGGTGACTGTTGATGTGTGCAGAAGGTCCCTAGGGACTCTTGCCAAATTGCTTTTAATTTATGTTAAAAAAAAATTATTATAAAGTGAAAATTGCATCATCAAACATTCTACTAAGTGTAACAGTATTGCTTCTGTCCCTCTAATCGCCTCAACCTGGGCTTGAACCAGGAATCCTCTGCACACACGAACACCAGTCACACTTAAAGCATCGTTACCTGTTGCTCCACAAAATCCACAACCACTGCAGAGCAAGGGAAATAACTACTTCAAGGTCTCAGAGTGAGTGACATCACAGATTGAAACGCTACTAGCGCGCACCGCTAACTAGCTAGCAATTTCACACTAGTTACATAAGCATGGACCGACAGCATCTTCTATTTTTGGTCCTTTTTTTGGCGCGGTCCAGACCGGCCTTTATTTCAACGTCCACGGAGGTCTGTTCCGGAACGGACCAAATCTGAACCAGTCATAGACGTCTGTGTTTGCTTCAGATTTTTCATTAGAATAATACCCAACATGCTTTGCAAGTCTTTGTTTTTACATGACATTTACGTCATTCAGCATGCATGCAGGACTTTAAGGCGCTTTGGATAAAAATGTTTGCTAGATGGCATATATTATTATATTCATACCTTTTGATTTATTCAACATTTTGAAAGACTGAATTGAAAATGTATTAAAATATTTTTTTCTCTCACCCATATACACACAATTCCCAAATAATGACAATGTGATTTATTGAAAATTAAATACAGAAATCTCATTTACATAAGTATTCACACCCATTCACTATGAAACTCCAAATTGAGCTCAGGTGCATCCAATTTTCCTTCCCAATGTCCTTACAACTTGATTGGTGTCCACCTGTGGCAAATTGAATTGTTTGGACATGATATAGAAATAATCACACCTGTCTATATAAGGTCCCACATTTGACACTGCATGTCAGGGCAGAAACTATAGTATGAAGTACAAGGAACTGTCTGTAGAGCTCCAAGATATAATTGTGATGAGGCATATACCTGGGGAAAGGTATAAAACAATTTCTGGAGTGTTGAAAGTTTTCAAGAGCCTAGTGGTCGCCATCATTGGTGAAATTGAAAAAATATGGAACTACTCAGCCTCTGCCTAGTGCTGACCATCCAACCAAACTGAGCAAACATGCAAGAAGGACCTTGGTCAGGGACGTGACAAAGAACCCAATATCAACCCTGATAGAACTACAGAGTTCCTTGGCTGAGATGAGAGAACATCCCTGTCTCTAAAGCACTTCACCAATCTGGGCTTTATGGGAGAGTAGCCGGAGGCCACTGCTGAGAATAAGGCACATGACAGCATGCATGGAGTTTGTAGAAAGGCACTTGAAAGACTAAGTGAATAAGGCAAATGTTTCTGTGGTTTGATGACAGATACATTTAACTCTTTGGCCTGAATGCAAAGCTCTATGTCTGGAGAAAACCAGGCACAAATCATCACCCATCTAACACAATCCCTACCATGAAGCATGGCGGTGGTAGAATCATGCTATTGGGATGCTTTTCAGAGGCAGGGACTTGGAGACTGGTAAGGATAGAGGTAATAATAAAGAAAACCAAATACAGGCAAATCCTTGATGAGAACCTGCTTCAGAGTGCCAACGACCTTAGAGCTGATATCTTCACCCCAGTCTAACAGGACAATGACCCCAAGCATACAGCCAAAGCAATGCTGGAATGGCTTCAGAACAAGAATGTGAAAGTCCTTGAGTGGCATAGCCAAAGCCCAGACTTGAATCTCATTGAAAATCTGTGGAAAGACTTGAAGATTGCTGTTCACCGCCGCTCCCCATCTAATTTAACAGAGCTTGAGAAAATCTCCAAGGAAGAATAAGAGAAAATCCCAAATCCAGATGTGCAAAGCTGATACAGACATACCCAAGACTCAAAGCTGTAATCAACATCAGGAAAATATGTATTTTCAACGTCAAGAAAATATATATTTTCACCTTTCATTCAGAACCTAAAATTAACCTAACAGCAAGGTCTGGAAAATGTGTATTTTCAAAGTCATTTTACACACTAGGATGGGTCTACAGTTATATTGTGTTTCCACCTCTAATAGTAAAAGGTTTGTGAGTGCAGAGCAATTATAGCATAGTGGCTTTACCTTCTGTCCATCTGTTCAGTGAGTAGGATTACATCAAATCCTGTTGAGCCAGGGTATTCAGAAAGCCAAGGACTAGTAGTAAGTGGTCATCAAATCAACTGTGATAGAGTCGAGCAATGATAAAAAAGGATTTGTAATCCATTTGTGTGAATGATGTAACACGAGTTACTAGGCAGGTTTCCATTTATTAAAAAAATACATTACGACATAAACGGTTGATAAAAAAAAAACATTACGACGTGTAATAAACGGTTGATAAAAAATACATTATGACATGTGTAATGAAAACGGTTGATAAAAAATACATTTTCTAACGATCAACAACATTTTGATCCTTTCAACAGGGTGCATTTTCATTTTGATGATGGAAACGGTGTTCTTTAACACTGAAATGTAAACACAACATGCAACAAATTCCCGAGTGGCGCAGCGGTCTAATGCACAGCATCTCAATGCTAGAGGAGTCACTACAGACACACTGGTTCGAATCCAGGCTTTATCACAACCGGCTGTGATTGGGAGTCCTATAGGGCGGCGCACAATTGGCCCAGCGTTGGCCGGTGTAAGCCGTCATTGTAAATAAGAATTTGTTCTTAACTGACTTGTCTAATTCAATAAAAGTGTAAGAGTTTACTGAGTTACAGTTCATATAAGAAAATCTGTCAATTTAAATAATTTAATTTAGCCTTAAATCTATGGATTTCACATGACTGTGTGTTCAGATATGCCTCTGTTGGTCACAGATACTTAAAAAAAAAAGAGAGGGGTCAGTATCTGGTGTGACCACAATTTTCCTCATGCAGCGTGACATCTCCTTCATATAGAGTTGATTGTGGCCTGTTGAATGTTGTCCCACTCCTCTTCAATGGCTGTGCGAAGTTGCAGGATATTGGCGAGAACTGGCACACTGTCGATCCACAGCATCCCAAACTTGCTCAATGGGTGACATGTCTGGTGAGTATGCAGGCCAAGGAAGAACAGACATTTTCAGCTTCCAGGAATTGTGTACAGATCTTTGCAACATGGGGCTGTGCATTATCATGCTGAAACATGAGGTGATGACAGTGGATGAATGGCACGGTAATGGGCCTCAGGATCTCATCACGGTATTTCTGTGCATTCAAATTGCAATCGATAAAATGAAATTGTGTTCATTGTCCGAAGCTTATGCCTGCCTGCCCATACCATAACCCCACCACCACGGGGCACTCTGTTCACGATTTTGACATCAGAAAACCGCTCACCCACACGATGCCATAAACGCTGTCTGCCATCTGCCAAGTACAGTTGAAATTGGGATTCACACGTCTCCAGCATGCCAGTGGCCATTGAAGGTGAGCATTTGCCCACTGAAGTTGGTAACGATGCCAAACTGCAGTCAGGTCAAGACCCTGGTGAGGACAACGAGCATGCAGAGAAGTTTCCCTGAAACGGTTTCTTACAGTTCGTGCAGAAATTCTTTGGTTGTGCAAACCGATAATTTCATCAGTTGTCCAGGTGGTTGTTCTCAGACGGTCCCGCAGGTGAAGAAGCCAGATGTGGAGGTCCTGCGCTAGCGTGGTTACATGTGGTCTGCGGTTGCGAAGCCGGTTTAAATTCTCTAAAATGACGTTGGAGGTGGCTTATGGTAAATAAATTAACATTAAAGTCTCTGGCAACGCCCGAATTGCTTCGCCCTGCTTTTCTGGTTGGCTGGCAAGCTTCACCATCCACTTATTTGCGATCTACAGGAGTGCAAGTTTCACCATGGCACGGACCATGGCGATACATTCAGGCACATGGGAATGATTAGAATATGGAAAATATTAGTAAATTATTGCATTATACTCGCAGGCTACCTGAGACATGAAACAGATAGGTGGGAAGGCATACAGGGTGTCGCCAATTTATAAATGCGTTATTTGCCTAAATGGGTAACGGAGACTCTTCAACCACAACCTTTTTATTCCACACTGCACAGTGGTTGCTCAACTAAAAGCTTTGAGATTATGCTGTGGGTCATTTTTGGTTCAGTACGGTACCCAGTGTCACTGCTTCATTGCTCCAGACCAGCGCAAGAGGGAGTTAGAGCACTGATTATGCTTTTGGGTCCTACCGTGTCTCTAATTGACAATGAATGGTGAACATAAATCTAATAGAAACTGATAATTGTGCACAACTTCAGAATTGAATTTCAATGAACTGAATGATGAGGATGAAGGTGATTGAATTTAGAACAATAGTGTAAGAATTGCGATTTCCCTGTCCTGCACGCGCACACCCAGAAAAAACACACTTATTTTTGTGTTACTACTTTGGATAAAAAATAAATAATTACCAACATTCTTTCTGATAGTCTTTAATAAATAAATGTTTTGGTTATCCTGACCTGGACACCATATAATATTATAGTCCATTATGGGCTATTAGCAGGACAATAGACTCACCATGTATTATAATAGACCATTATGGGCTATTAGCAGGACAATAGACTCACCATGTATTATAATAGACCATTATGGACTATTATCAGGACAATAGACTCACCATGTATTATAATAGACCATTATGGGCTATTAGCAGGACAATAGACTCACCATGTATTATAATAGACCATTATGGGCTATTAGCAGGACAATAGACTCACCATGTATTATAATAGACCATTATGGACTATAGCAGGACAATAGACTCACCATGTATTATAATAGACCATTATGGGCTATTAGCAGGACAATAGACTCACCATGTATTATAATATACCATTATGGGCTATTAGCAGGACAATAGACTCACCATGTATTATAATAGACCATTATGGACTATTAGCAGGACAATATACTCACCATGTATTATAATAGACCATTAGCAGGACAATAGACTCACCATGCATTATAATAGACCATTATGGACTATTAGCAGGACAATATACTCACCATGTATTATAATAGACCATTAGCAGGACAATAGACTCACCATGTATTATAATAGACCATTATGGACTATTAGCAGGACAATAAACTCACCATGTATTGTAATAGACCATTATGGACTATTAGCAGGACAATATACTCACCATGTATTATAATAGACCATTAGCAGGACAATAGACTCACCATGTATTATAATAGACCATTAGCAGGACAATAGACTCACCATGTATTATAATAGACCATTAGCAGGACAATAGACTCACCATGTATTATAATAGACCATTAGCAGGACAATAGACTCACCATGTATTATAATAGACCATTAGCAGGACAATAGACTCACCATGTATTATAATAGACCATTAGCAGGACAATAGACTCACCATGTATTATAATAGACCATTAGCAGGACAATAGACTCACCATGTATTATAATAGACCATTAGCAGGACAATATACTCACCATGTATTATAATAGACCATTAGCAGGACAGTAGACTCACCATGTATTATAATAGACCATTATGGACTATTAGCAGGACAATATACTCACCATGTATGGTAATAGACCATTAGCAGGACAATAGACTCACCATGTATTATAATAGACCATTATGGACTATTAGCAGGACAATATACTCACCATGTATTATAATAGACCATTAGCAGGACAATAGACTCACCATGTATTATAATAGACCATTATGGACTATTAGCAGGACAATAGACTCACCATGTATTGTAATAGACCATTATGGACTATTAGCAGGACAATATACTCACCATGTATTATAATAGACCATTAGCAGGACAATAGACTCACCATGTATTATAATAGACCATTAGCAGGACAATATACTCACCATGTATTATAATAGACCATTAGCAGGACAGTAGACTCACCATGTATTATAATAGACCATTATGGACTATTAGCAGGACAATATACTCACCATGTATTGTAATAGACCATTAGCAGGACAATAGACTCACCATGTATTGTAATAGACCATTATGGACTATTAGCAGGACAATATACTCACCATGTATTATAATAGACCATTAGCAGGACAATAGATTCACCATGTATTATAATAGACCATTATGGACTATAGCAGGACAATAGACTCTTGCCAACACCTCCCTGTAGTTTGATACTTTGCGCAAGGCAATTGATCAGCATCAGCATTAAAAACTTTGTGGATGGGGCCTCCCGAGTGGCGAAACAGTCTAAGACTGCATCGCGTTACTACAGATGCTGGTTCGATACCCGTGCCGGCCGCGGCCCGGGAGATCTGAGGCGACGGTGGGCTTTTGATTTCTCTCCCTCTAAAAACAGAAATATATAATTATAAATAGCAAACTGGCTTTATTTACAAATGAGTAAGAATGTCTCATCCTATGTTCAAGAATGTCCTTTTTCATCGCTCACTTTCGGTTATTTGAAAACAAATTAATCTCCAAAATAGTTATTTTTTAAACAAACCAGAGAAAGTTGGTTTCAATTTCCACCAGAAAAGACAGAACAAATAATACAACAAGTATTGTGGTTAAACTCAAATATACTAATTGCTTTAAAAAAAACTGTATTGGCTGAACTAGATTCTCAGTTCCTCCTGAAAGCCATAATCTGCTCACTTAAATTAATAGAGATCCTGGTATGTTGTTACAGCATAATCAAAGTGAGGACAAATCGGCGATCTGCTGTATACTTATGGCCTATTGTAAGCTGAAATTCACACCTTTCCAGTACTCCTCACCACGTCCCAAACTCCACCTGAAAAAAGCTCATTGGTTGCCAAGAAAGCGGTTAGTTTTGCTAGATTCTTAACATGTGTACGCAGCTTGTGTGTGTTGGAGTCACTTAATTCTTAATTGATCTACCGTTTCTATCATAGGCCACTGTAATCGATGAGGGCTCAGGGCGGTACCATTCTGCCCATCTGATTAAGGTGCTCATGGATCAGATTCAAACTTTGAAGACCGAGATTGGGTCTAGGAAGGCAGACCAGCAGAAAGAGAAACAGTAGATAATGAGGGCAGAGAAACGGGCGACAACTGGTGCATTGGTCCAGAGCCAGGCGGTATTGGCAGAGAGTCACCCGTCATTTGGCGGAGAGTCAGGCGGCATTGGCGGAGAGTCAGGCGGAGAATGACCCGTTCAAGAGGGAGAGGAACAAGATGGAGTCACAATCCATGCCAGGCACACCTGTGAGCTCTCCGACAGGCAGAGTCAACATATGTGGCAGGTTTGTCAGGTCGTCGGTTCACAGTGATATTTCCATGCCTCTTCTGACAACAGAACTTGACCAACTGCTCACCAGGCACAGCAAGGGCGCCGTCCGGACTGTTATGCTGTTTTGCTATTCCAAGGATGTGTAACCACTGTGTCTCAGAAATTTCTGTCCATGACTAATGTAACCTGAAAAAGCAGTTAAAGGCAGAGTTAATGAGTACTTGAGGTCTCCAAGACATGGTCTGGACATGGCCTGCTCTCCCTTATGTAAGGAATTAGGCACTTTACCATGTTTACTACAGTAAGTACTGTAGGCTATATTTACTTGTCAGACTGCAGAGTAGCCTAATAAACAAATGCAGGCGGCTTCTAGCTTCAAAATGCTTGAAATGCTTTATTATCCAAATATATAAAGTGTTGGCGACCTCATGTAACCGCAACATGTCAGATAAAGCATATACTGTACAGTACAGTATTTCTTCATCAGCATCTTTATGCTGTCATTAATAAAATAATGATAAAAATACTTTTTCATTTATTTATCTATTTATTTCGTTATGGATCTATAACGAATTGCTATGGGAATAAATATCACTGAATGACAGAAATATTGGAACAAGGTAGGCTAATGAAGGTAAACAAATTGTTGCTTACTGGAAAAAACCCTTTCAAAATTAATGGAAGAGACAGCATTCAGAGGTCAAGACAGCGCTGCTCGGAGACCAGCATGGGGACTGTTCTTGATAAACCAACGCAATTTTTTCTTTTCACTGAATATCAATTTGATACTACAATTAGACTACAATTGGGGTGTGGAAATGTTAGGATTATTTTGCTCTTACTGTAATACTGTAGGCTACTCCCGGTCGCGTTGTACAGCGCCATTATGGGCTATTAGTAGGACAATAGACTCGTTAAGAAGGAGGGTATCGTCAAATGTGTTCCTTAGTTAGGTTGGCTGTATCACAACCGGCCGTGATTGGGAGTCCCATAGGGCGGCGCACAATTGTCCCAGCGTCGTCCAGGTTAGGGGAGGGTTTGGCCGGCCAGGATGTCCTTGTCCAAAAAATAGGTACGGTGGGCTTACAGTTTATCTTCCTCTAAAAACAGAAATAAATATTTTGGCCTTTATAAATCTTATTTTGTCCTTTATTCAGATTATAATTTGCTCACTTTCTGTTATTTGAAAACGAAATAATCTCAAAAATATCATTATTTTTTAAACAAAATGATTATTATTATTATTAATTAATTTAGAATTATATGAAAGCCCCCTTTTTCTTGAACAGCTTTTTTTCTGGAGTGAAGTCATTAAGTCGAGCTAAGATAGTTAAATGGAAACTGTTGTCGCATTTATTTTGTATGCCAACTTTCTAAATTTCATTTTTTTTTTAAATCACTGGACGAGTTAATGAAAACATAGCTAGCGATGGACAGGAAAAAGCATGGTTGGCATTCATTGGATTACAGATGGAATGACAATAATTTTTGTAATTTGGTGTGCTCCACGCTTTGTTGAAGACAAAGCAGATGTTAGTTTCTGACAGTGTCAGCCAGTAATTGTGTAATTATTACTGATAAATGATTTACTGTACACATTTGGGGCCATATATTCACAAACTCTGTTTATTTTTTACAACTCTCTGACCCAAAAATGTGCAAGTTATAATTTTTTTGTCATGAATCTTGTTCTGGAGGCCGCACTACTGCCGAGTGGTCATTAGCTGGCACAGCCGCTAATTCATTAAATCAGATTTTTTTTACCCTAACCTTAACAACACTGCTAACCCTAATGCTTAACCGTAACTATAAATTAAGACAAAAAGCTTATCTTAGTTTTCCTGAATTTTTACAATATAATACATTTTGACTTTGCAGCTGGCCCATCTAGCGGAAATCGCACAGTTCTGCCTCCATGGCAAGATTCATGACAAAAAACATCAACCTCCTTATAAATTACCTCTTGACGCAGGACAACATGAATTTACCACTTCAGATGTTTAAGTATTAACAAAACGAAAGGTGTTTTGTGAGGGTAATTCCAATCTAAAATGCAAGTGCCTCTACTACAGATATAGGATCTTAATGTTATAACTATTTTCTTGCTTAGAATGTTCCTGCAGGAAATGCTGATGAGCTTTGTGATTTACATAAATTCACATTAAAATCCTGTTGCTGCAGAATGATTTTCAAATTAAGAACCTACATCTGTACATGGGGAAACAGCACATCAGCCCCTACCGAAACCATAACATACACATCCAGATCAAGAAAACGTCAAGTAAAGCAACATTAACAACCTTCCAGTCTTATTTACAGGAACTTAACACATTACAATGGCAATGTGCCAACAAAATGAGCCTCCAACACACAGAGAGAGAGACAGAGAGAGACAAACAGGCAATAACGATTTGATAGACTGGCAGCCCAATTCAGAGACTAAATGTGCTCTTTTCTCATGTTTTTTTATTTTTATTATACAGGCCTCAATGACTTCTTCAACTGGACTGCCTGGGTTTGCGGTTCCAAAAGTATTGCATGTATTATTTGGAAAGCGAGAAAGCAAAGGTCATTTGCACCAGCTGTAATGCCCCTCTCTGTAACGGCTTTCCCTTGTGTTCCCAACACACACAGGGTATTTGGATGCATTGTTGCCTCACATCATAGTCTAATAAGGCAATAGGTGGAATTAATATTTAAATCTCCCTCTAAGTAATTGATGCATGTACACATTCCTGATGCATATGTACACGCTGAAATGAAAAGGACACAGAAACAAATCCACCCTTATAGAGCCTATTCAATCATGCTTAAAAGGTGTAAAATGCTGACATGAATTAATTCATTATGATCACACAGGTGATTTATCTATCACGGCCTGAGGCTAATGAAATATAGATATGTTTGGGCCTATAAATCTCCATCTCAAAGACCCACAGCAAAAAACGGCAGGCGTTCAATCAAATGTCCTTTTGTTTCACACATGATTTAGTCCATCTCAAGTTCAATGGACACAGAATCCAATTCAAGAGGTGGATCTACTGTACAGAACAACCATTCAGGTGACTGCTGCCATGCCTTTCGACTCAAGTTGGTAGCTGAGACCTGCCACAGGGCAGGAACAAAGAGTGTTGTGTTGGAGCTCTCCACGGTGCCTGCTTCGGCTCAAAGAGAGCCGCCAAGTTAAGTGCCGACACATGCTACGCTGTCCTTACGAACCGCATAGCATATCATTACAGCAGTTTGTACCGGTATGTTAGCTAGCTACCTAACGTTAATTGGCTACTAATACATCGAACTTGCCGGTATATTAACTAACTACCCAACGTTTATTGACTTGATTATTCCAGCCATTCTTAGCCTAGCTAAGTGGTATAGTTGTTGTAAGTTCTCATTTGGGTGCTTTCGTAAATTTGTTCTGGCTATCTATTTCTGACTTCAGAGCACTCTCCTATGAGTGTGTCATTGCGCAGAATAACTGATGAATTTACAAACGCTCAACACCCGTTGAATATGGCTGGTGTCAGTAAACGTCAGCAAAAAACGCGTATTTAATTGTTGCCAGCAGCACAGTGACAGTCAACAAGACTCTGGATAACATGAAAACAGCCTAACCAGCTCTGCTAGGGCAGGTAAAATGGTAAGAGTGAGGTGTTTTCTCATTTGTGTCTGGAAGTAGCTAGCAAGTTAGCCAATGTTAGCCAGTTACCTTGGGTGCTTGACTGCTGTTGTGAGGTCAGAATGCTCGGATCAACCCTACTCCTCGGCCAGAGCGTCCAGTGGCACTCTGAACCTGCCGAGAGTGAAACGCTCTGAATTTACAAACGGACAATCTGATAACACTCTGAATTGATGAACTCCCAGAGCGCACTCTGGCACTCCAGATTGAATTTACAAACACACCTGAAGTCGTAAAATGTTTAGCTAGTCATTTGTTTTGCTAACAAGCTAGCAAGAGGTTGCATAACAACAGCATCAACTTCTGGTAGACAGGTGAAAGTCCTAGTACGCTCAACTGAAAGGATACTGTTTGTTTACAGTATATTAAAATGAACTCATAGCATACAGTATGTTAGTATGGGTATTCGAACACAGCTACTGTCTCCATATGTGAAGTTAACACCTTTATACAGTACCGTACTTAAGACTAAGAATTTCCACAGGGGTCCGAAGACATCAAGGGTGTTGGTGATCGGAGACTAAAATCCCACCATGGTATCAGGGTCTGACCCCTCGTCGCCCGGCAACCTGTCTACACATTCCTGCTCTCACAACTCTCACTGTCAAACTCTGACCCTATTCACCCACACACCAAAAGTGATTTGCTTGTTAGCTACATTTCTTTCTTCACTTTCCAAGTAACACTTTGTGTCCAATCGCTGAGCTTCAACATGTGTCTTAGATGGGGTAGGTCTGAGAGAGAGAGAGAGAGAGAATGCATGTGGAAGATTGTGAGGCAGGCTCTGTGGTCCATTATAAGAGGGCCAATTGGTCCTTCTCTGGTGGCAGTGAAG